>NW_028317842.1:0-7500 GCF_062004578.1 Staurois parvus | reverse complement strand
TTAACACTTTCTATTTTTCTTGTTCTTATCCCTGTAGTTTTACAAATATTGCATTGCCGACATGGGAAGAAACCTTTTCAGGTCGAACATTCTGTTTTTGTTGTTCAGAAGGGAGATAATACTTTTATTATGTAAATTTGGTGCCTTTCTATAAATTATGGCTTGATCGGAAGTATTGGGCCTAAAATCCTATCTCTTTTCACTACAGGCCAATATTTAATCATCTCTATAGCTTTATATTGGAAGCTGAAATTCGAGACAAAGCAAACTGAAATCTCCCTTCTTTCAACCTACTTTTATTACCAATTTTCTTCTTCCCATTCCCTATATAATCCTTACTATTATCAAACCTCAGCTTTTCCAATCTATCTATTTGATCACCTCTGATTGCTCAATATAATCAGCTTTGAACAATTCCTCTTAATCCTACAACATTGTCCTTTTTAGGCACTCCCTGAATCCACTGTGGGTGATGACCACTCGATGTAGGGATGAATCCATTCCGATTGGTGGCCTTAAAATGTTTTAGTATACAGTTTACCCTTTTACTTAGAAAATGCATAGATAAAAAAAGTTAACCAATTTTTTTTTTTTTTTTATCCATAGTTTGTGAGAATTCTACTCCATATGGATTATTTTAAATGTGTCTCAAAAATAATTTCAGTGATTCCATGTCACCCTCCAAAATGAAGAATAGGATATCATTGATAATTCTTTGTTTTTAACCCTTTCCATTCCTGGCCAAAAATCTCAGCATGTTCCCACCTAGTCATGAAAATATTTGCTAAACTTGGAGCAAATTTTGCACCCATAGCCACACCTTTTTTTCTTTTGGATGTAGAAATCTCCTCCATACCGGAAATAGTTGTTGTAAAATATCGTATTGTCTCCTTATTTTATTAACTTGTATTGATGAGAAATGTTCAGATAGAAAGTCCTTCCACTTCTTGCATAAACTCAAAGATGATTTAATAATAATGTTGCATAAAATTAGAAATAAAATATTGGAATACAGAATGTTTAAATGTCCAAAGAATATAGTTAAGTTCTTGATAATAAGATTGTGTGTGTGTGTGTGTATATATATATATGTGTGTGTGTGTGTGTGTGTGTGTGTGTGAAGTGTATTGCATCAAGGCTTCTAGCAAAGAGTGTCCTTAAAGTCTTTGTTCTGCTCTTAAAAGAGCAATCCAGCCCCCACCATCTCCTAAAAATGGGCTGATCTTCTCTTGTGTTCCTTGTAGTCCCACCAAGATAATTGGAAACAGATGTGTATATATAACAAAACCTCTAGTCTACTTCTCCTAAAGTCTGAGTGTAACCTAAGAAGGTCTAGACATTCCATCATTCAGAGTAAATTAGATGTATTACACATATATATTCTCCTAAAAGTAATCTTAAGAGTTATCTCATATATAAATATCGTAATCAAGAAATAGTACAGTATTAGTAAACCTAACATGTATGAAATAAGATTTTTACATTTCTCTAGTTAGTGAAACAATCTTACATAGATGGGGAGGATGGATAGACCAATTGCTACCACGTGTGGCTTGAATGTAAAGAAAACCCAAGATATATGTTCATATGTATATTCAGACTAAAGTAATTACTTTTCCCAATCTAGAACAAATATAAATATAATAACTCAATTATTTTATTAAGATCCAACTCATCCATACATATGTTAGAAGCTTTCCTTAACCTAATATCTTCTTATTAACAGTACTAACAGTTGTACATACCAAACACCAATAATTGGATAATAAATTTACTTTTTCCTATGAATCTTAGTATATTCCATGAGGGCCCATTTCACCGCACTGATCCCATCTTCATGTTTAATACTCGTGTACAATGACTTTACATCTATGGTGACTAGTATAATGTGTAATCTCCATATATTCTACCAATTCAATTACTACTTGTCCATCTTTCAAGTAGGCCAGCATTTTCGTCACTACAAGTTGCCAAAATGTCTATGTATTCTCCAATTCTGGAGTGCACAGAACCTATACCGCTAACAATCGATCCGCCGGGGGGGGGGCGATTTATGAATCTTCGGCAAATAATAAAATACTGGATCCCTACAGCTAGAACGGATCAACTATTTTTAGCTTTCTTCTCATTGATAATTTTTAAATCTTTGGCCTCCATAACTATATTGCTAAGTTGTTTTTAAAGGCCTTTAGTGGGGTTGCCTTTAATTTTGACATGTATCTTCACTTAAAATTCTGTTCATCTCCATCTCACAGTCTCTCCTATCAAAGGACCACACCTCCCCCTTTGCTGGGCGAATAATATTCTTATCAGCCAATTTTTCCAAACCTAAAGTTCCCGAAGATCACTACCGACCATCTGATTAAAAACTTCCACATTCTGATTCAGATTAAAAGCGGATCTGTTTTTCAAACCACTCTGAATTCACAAGGAGTCACATTTTTATTAGCAGAATTAGTAGGCCCTGGCAAGGACAAAATACTTCATTAAATCTCAAATATAATCAGAAAACTGAATTTAAAGAACGTCTGAAACTTATTCAAATTTTGACTTGGGTGTGAATTTCAAACCCAGATCTAATACTCTAATTTCTTTATCTGATGAGGCAGAGTTAAGGTTATATATTCCCTCCCCTAAGTTTCCTTTTTGTCATCTCTTGTTTTCTCTCCCTTTTTTTCCTTCCTCCCTCCCTCCCTCTGCATTCCTCTTCATTCCTCTTCATTCCTCTTCCTGGATTTGATCTGTAGGTCATTTCTTCCTCCCTTTTGATCTTGAAATTGCTCTCTGGGTCCCTCCATCCTGTATTGATATTGGTAATCCCTGGGCCCTCCCCTTCCCCATCCCTGATATTGATTTGGGGTCCTGAGCGGAGGTCCTGGTGGTCTTCCTCTGTATTCCCTCTGGAAAAAAACTTAATATGGTTCCCTCCACTCGTTCTAGGGCTTCTTCCATAATTCTAGTTATCCTTCCTCCAGCCCTCTAATGTCTCTGTGCACAATAGATTTCAACCATTATTGTTGTCTGGGTTCCTCTTGCCCTCTAAATCCCTAGCGGCTATGGTAATATCCAGTATCTCTTCTCCCCATATTTTTATAGGGTACACCATTGTTCCTTTGTCCCTGAAAGTGGATTTGGGTATCTCTCCTTTCCTCCCCCTTAGTTGGATTTCTGGATCCATTATTTTTATGGTGTTCTATATCCTTAACCTGCACAGAGGACCTCACAGGTGATGAATCAGTTGATGGACAATTGCCCCCTACAAGCTCTTGCCATTTGTAGATTGTATTGGCTTGGTAGTCATTTCTGACATCCATTGCTTACTACGTGTAAAGTCTGTGAATGATCACCGAGGTCACATGGTAAAAGGCTATTCACAACAGCCTTGTACATGTGACAAGCTGTGACCAATCACAGCTCAAACAGTATTTCTCAATGGCTGCAAGAATGCAGCCAGCAGGAGAAATGAGTGCTTTTACAGCCTTTATGGGTGTACAAAATTTTTTTTTAAAAATTCATCACCCCTCACAAGTAGTAGTGTCACTATGGTCACACTGTACTGCTAGGGTGACAGTACTAAAAAAAAAAAAAGAAAAAAACAAAAAAAAATTAGTTTATAATCAAACTATAAATTTTAAAATTTGTGTTTTAGTTTTTTTTACTAAAAAGATAACTGAATAAATAGTGACCAAGATTTATGAAGGTTATTTATTTGCTAATTTTTTTTTAAGAAAAACCCTTTAAAAATGTTTGGACTTTTTCATTTGTATAGCAAAAAAAATAAAACTTTTTATTGTGGTGGTATTTATTCACCAGAGTTTATCTGTCTATAAAAAAAAAAAAAAAAAAAAAGCTAAATTCATATGGATACAGTGTTGCATGACCACTCAATTGTCATTCAAGGTGTGATAGCACTGAAAGCTAAAAAAAATTGGTCTGAAGGGGGTAAAAGTGTCCAGATGTGAAGTGGCTAAGGCTATGTTCAAGTAAATTTTTTAGGGTAATAGTAAAGATTATAGATTTTTTTGGAAGTGGACACATGGAGTGGTTTTTGCACTAGTGTCAAGGTCCTACCTTTTCCCAGAGGTTATATTACTCAATGTGCTGGCATCCATTTTGGATTTCTGCTGAGCATGGTGGGAATCTTTTATGCCTTCAGGTCTCTGAGGTCCATCCCCCAGAGGGGTGTGGCTGAGTACATATAAGCCTGTGTTCTGCACATGCTCTTTGCACTTGTCTTGTGTCTTTGTCTTGCTACAGCTCTGTGTATACGCTCGTGACTCTTCTGGTATCTGACTCGGCTTGTGGCTAAGACCATTCTCTGTGTTTTCCTTCGATCTGACCTTCCATTGCTGAACCCGGCCCGTGACCTGTGATTCTCTGTCTACTGTTCTGTACCGTTTTGTCCCGTTGTTGTTGACCTGGCCTGCCTGACTACGCTATTGTCATTCTTACCAGCTACACGCCATTGGCGGCGGCCATTACCGCAGCCGGGGTGTCTCGGGGGCCGCGACCTGGTTCCTGGCTGCGTCAAGTCCATCCCCACCATCGGGCCCTGGTGAAGGGCAGCCTGGGACTTAGACTCCGCGCCCTGAGGGACTTCGGTCTGTGGGTGGTGGTTGTCGTCAGCCAGTGCGTTACCCTGCCACTAGGCCTACCTGTCCATTCCACAGCCCTGCCTTGACAACTAGTTTGCATAAATTTTCTGAGTGTGACAAGTGAATATGAAAGATTTCCCATGTGCAGGAAGAACACTGAATAAGATCATGTGTTTTGGTGTACACTAGCGGTGATGTAGGACATTGAGACACCAAAAGTAATTTTAAACTGTAAACCTTTTGGGGGTGAAGGTATAGTTTTGACGTTTGGGGTAGAATTAACACGTGTATATATGATTTGGTGACACCGGTCTATCTATACATATGTAAGGTCATAGCCTGGGAAAACGCTGCATTCCTGGACAGATGGCCATCCCCATTGCACACGTAAAGAGGGTACTTTGAAGTGGACATAGTAAAAACAAAAGAGATTTAAATGTCCTGGTCTAGATAATTACGTTGGCCCCATAAAGTCATAAGGTAGTTAATTAGTGGTTGTCCCTTCTCACATACAGTATAATAGAGCATTCTCTGTGGCACGCACATGTTCAGCACATCAAAACATTCCTCCACTACAAAGCTATGTAGTAGATCAATTCCTAAAACCTGAACCCGTGTTCCCATGTATATGTACAGTACACCTATAGTAAACCAATCTCTGATATTTCTAGCCCCTAAGAAGGCAACAAACTACTCTTTCTGGAACAAATGTGAGCAGGGGATTTATCCCGGACCTTGGTATGGGATGAACACATGAGAAATGTATCTCCACATTTGTCTCCAGCTATTATTTTGTGAAGTCTTCAGTCATTTGTTCTCCCATGCCTGCATTTAATCACGCATTTGAATTAGGGTCGTGTCTTTTGTAAAAAGAAAACAAAAAAAAATGATGTTGGGGAAAGAGTTTTTTGCCCTGTGCCATGATTACAAGCAGGTAATGTATTGTCATATCTATAAAGAAAATAAAGTTTTAATTTAAAGGATAAAAACAAACTGCGTTCTAAGTTAAAGGATATGTTCAAATTCGGGAACATGTTACATGTTCCATCCTAAAAATGGATGGAACATGTAACATGTTCCCACTCCTGCAACAGCTCTCCGATCCGCTGAATCTAGTGACACCCTGCTGGGGAGATTCTCCCCCTGCTCAATGTCACATTTAAAAAAAAAAAAAAAAAAAACACGGCTGTTCAGTGCTCCACCCACCAGGCTGCATCATTTGTTCAGAGTTCTGTGGATTGTCAACTACAAATACTGACTTGTAGTCCCCAATGAACTACCAGGGTGCTGTTGAGCGCTCTGGTAGTTTGTTCTCTCTTCCTGTCCATATGAGTTAAGAGCAGATACACTGACAAGTCTGCAGGCGAACTGCATGGCACCCGCAATCTGCTGACCCTGGGTGCAATGCTTTCCAGGTTCCTAGTAAAATGAAATTAAAAATGCATGGGGGGTGCATGCACGGCCAGGGAGGATGATGGCCGCTTCTTGCTGAGCTCCGCTCCTCTCCCGGCAATCGCGACTCACCAGCGGCGCTCTGCCGTCTTGTAGGCGTCCCCAGGTGAGTCAGTTAAGCTTGGCACCCAGCCCACCATAATCCCCACCGATAATGGGGAAAATAGGGCATTGGAAGCCCCCTTCTCCTTGTGATCCGCGGCCATCTCCATTGAGGCGTTTCTTGCATGGGCCTCAGTCCCCGGCCTCAATTTCTACAGTAAGCCCAGGGCCCCCATTGGCGGTCGGCTATATTGCAGCCCCTATGCCACTGCAGCCAACCTCTTCACCTCCTGCTTCCCAGACGGAGGAATCAGAACGTCAGAGCGACCGGGCCTGGATATCCCTTCCACTGTCTCTGCCAATCACCTGCCTGCCTCACCTGCTCTCACGGTATCTACATTAGAGGAAAAACTGCAAGTATTTTTACATATTACTGCCTCTATATCCGTTGAGGTGGTGAAATTGGCCTTGGAGCTCCGTGGGGAAATAGCGCAGATAGGAGATCTGGAGAATAAACTTGATGAATTGGTGCAATACGTCCATGTCTTAGAAGAAGACAATGCGTATTTGAAGCACACCATGTCCCAAATTCAACTCCAACAAGAAGATTTAGAAAATCAGGAACACCGGCAGAATATCCAAATTTGCGGGATATCCGAATCTATTGTCGATTACCAACTCCGCCGACATCTCCTGTCTTTCTTCACTGCAACTGCCCCCATGGTCCCAGAAGCAGATTGGCAACTGGACAGGGCCCATCGTTCACTTGGCCCCAGACCAGCAGATGGCATTAGTCCTCGTGATGTCATCGCTCGCTTCCATTTTGAGAGCAAGGAAGCTTTGTTGGCTGCCGTACGCAACAGCCCCTCCCTGGAGTTTAAAGGGGACAGACTTCAGCTTTTTTGTGATCTCTCCCCGATTACCCTGGCCAAACGGCGGGCGCTGAAGCCAATTACCACGTATCTGCAACATCATCGTATCCCTTACCGCTGGGGTTTCCCCTTCAAGCTAGTCGTCTCCAAGGATAACTCCCAAGTTTCGCTTTGGGATCTTTTGGAAGCGGACTCCTTTCTGAAGCAATTGGGACTACCCCCTCTGCCGGAAGATGCCTCTTCCCTGCCACCTACTCCTTCTCGTCCTTCTGCTACCCCCAACAAGATTTGGACACCAGTTTGTAGGGGTTGGAAGCGGCTTTCACATATGCCTCAACGCTCTCACCCTCCTAGTCTCAGGAATGAGCCTGCATGATGTGTCGCTGAGGTCTTCATCTGTGGACTTCCAGAATGGTATCCTCCTCCCCCTCTCCCTTATCCTCCCCCTCTTCTTCCTCATCCTCCCCCCCCCCCCCTCTTCTTCCTCCTCCTCCCCCCCCCTCTTCCTTCCCCTCCTCCCCCCTCTTCCTCCTCCTCCT